>NC_041394.2:335186372-335223872 GCF_900747795.2 Erpetoichthys calabaricus
TTCTAAATATTGCTCATCCCTGTGTATTTACAGCTACAGGATAATAACAGTTGGGAAAAACAATAGCATGTGTCAATGGTGCGCTGAACAGTTAGCCAGACAGCTTTGCTGCCATATTTTGGGATAAAACAAAAGATTCCCTCCAGTTAGGATAAAGACAGCCTCACTTGTGAAATATAGGCATATCCCAAAAATCAGTCCAGCATCTCTAGGTGAAAAACATACTGTATGTTTGAATTTCTGATTTTGTACATTCTTGCTCAGTTGTCAAGAAGGCTAACAATAACATTTCTGTTTGGTTTTGATTTTCACTTTGTTGCTAGTGGAGCCAATAAGGTAGTCTCCTTAGTCCTCTCATTACCAGTTAAATATAAACAGCCCATAATGCATCCAGTTTTCTAATAACGTAGGCCGCATAATTTGAGAGACTGAAAGGCCAACCTCTTACTTAGGATAATGTCCTAACAGACAATGTGTTAGATGTGAGTGGCAGAGATCAGTTAAGGTCATTTTTTCAAAGGATGTATATAATTTTTGTGATCAATTTTATATTGAATTTTTCTAAAGAAAAGTCAGGCATGTAAGCATCAGCATATAGTATGGAAGTTGTCAGGTCTTTTATGAAGTGCAAAAGGGCAAACCAGAGTTAAAGTCAAGAAATGATCATATAAAATTAAATCACCAAAGTAATAATAAAAATATAACATAACAAATTAATAACATGATGAAAAAATAGAAAAAAATACCTCAAGAAACACCCCACCTGCTATTATCCAGTTCTGTGTTGCTTCAAGGTGAACTGCGTCACACACTACGTTTTCTGATCACACAGAGATGATGACCTACATAGCACACTTTTCTGTTATAAATTTGTTATTGTTACTGTAGTTTGCTAAGGCACATTTTCCTATAGGGACAGATGTGAATGTTCCCGGAAAAGAAAGTCAAACTTCTCTTGAATTGTATATTGTAAACCTAAAACTTTATTCTAAAAGCATTCATTACTTTCACACTATTTGAAAAGGATAAACAAACTGCAATGCATGAGAACGTCTGTCAATGCCCTATTCCAAGAAATACATTAATCCAAACAATATTTAAAGAGAATTAACTGCAAATGGATGAAATGATCAGCCATGTTAGATGTGTATTTTACTGAGATAAAGCTTGAATTATTTTAGTGTATACAATACAAAAAATGCCCTTAAAGGAATGCTCAACTGAAAAATTATATATTGTTAAATGTTTTATCAGAGCTCCTAACATGAAAGGAGCCAACTAACCTCTCATGTTATCTTCTTAATGAGGGGTTAAGAAAGAAACATCAAAATCAGCTGCATCCATGTCAGCTGTTATCTCTTAGGTGTCTCACTGTCTGTACTGCACTCAGTGTATTCAATCCCAGGGACATCTAATGGAAGGCTGCGTCCCGACCAGGACTGTCTTTTACTTTCAGACTTTTACTGCAACCCAGTATCAGCTGGCCCATTCTCACTTTTGAAAAGATGACATTGTTGAACCAATACATTTTATGAAGTACATTTGTAGTAATACAGAAGAAAAGAAGAAGTTTGAGCTCTGCAGAACAAGAGAGAGGAATAAGTGAAGGGTTGTATTTTTCATTGTTGTGACTTGGGACATATGCACTAAACTTCATGAATTTGTACAGTAAGCACTCATCCTATGTTGGAACTGAGGGAACTGGTACTAATGTCCATATATATCGCAGAAATACACTAAATGACCACAGGTATGTGGATACCACTCCAAATTATTGAGTTTGCGTGTTTCAGCCACACCCTTTGTTCACAGTTGCCTAAAATTAAATATGTAGTGTCACAAGCGGCTGGGGGACAAACCCAGCTGGGACACCTGGAAGGACCGGGAGGTGGCATATTTGTCCTCCGGGCCATGAGTGGGCAACCGCCCTGGATCTGGAGAGGACCACGGGAGAGGAGCAAGGAGGCTCAAGCCCACTGGGGCCCGTGGCCACCGCCAGGGGACACCCCGGGTCTCAGAGAGCCTGGGAAACATTTACTTCCTCCACACCCGGGAACATGGATGATCCTTTCAGGCGTCCCGGCTGGGTCTGTCCCCCAGCCGCTTGTGACAGTAGCCATCTCCATTAACAAACATTGTCATTAAATTGGGTCCCACTGAAGAACTTGGTGACATTGAATGTGACACTGTCTTAGGGTGCATTGTCAGCACTTTGTGCTCAATACACACTTGCTCATTTATATGCCACCATCGAAAACTGGAAAGAGAACAGCAGAGAAAGTAGGGGTTAGTACGGATTTTGGAGCCAAACATAACCTCAACCATTGGCTCAACTGTGTTTTCATGAAGTTTCAGCCACTTGGTTATTCTGCCATAGAAATCAAACACCTGTAATTATACAAGTCTAGCAGGGTCAAACTTTCAGTATCAGCACTTCTTCATTTGCACTTGTGGGGTAACGCTATAGTGGTTGAGGACTTCTTTCTTCAGGATCTTGTAATCACTGTTGACTTGTTTGTTGAGGTCATAGTACATCCTTAGAGATCCTTTTGGAGTAAAGGGGAAAGCATGCGTTATCAGTCCTTCTTTTGTCAGCGATATATCTCCTAGCAGAGCACTAAAACACAATTGGTCTGCACATCTTGGTTTCAGCAAACAACATCTACTGCTTTGCAACTTCAAATTGTAATGTTCCCTTATCTCCCGAAAGAAATTAAGACATTCTGGAGTCTTGTCTGGGTCATGATAAAGTCAGAAAAATCTTTCTAATTACACCACTGTAAGAAAATAAACAAAAGACATATTGATTTGAGTCCCAGATGAGAGAACCCTGTTTAATGTCAGTGGCAAAAGTTGAAAATAAATAACACTTGGTTAACAGAGCCAACGTGTGTTTAAAAATATTGGTCTATTAAATGACACCAACATTGTCATTGCAATTTTATGGGGATTGTATGAAGAAGTGGAGCTGTAATTGGTGCAGAAGTTGACAGTTACTGGTTTGCTTCTGGGACATTCTCCTCCAAATTTAAAGCAGAAAAGAACAAGTTAGAATATGTATACACTGCATATAATTCAGGTGAGTTCAATGGCTGTGAGGGCACTGTAGCCCTCAATGGACTGAATTCATTTACTAGGTTTTAGGATCTTTTCAATCCGTTTTTGGATTGCTGGGGCCTAAGGCTATTTCACTAGAATATGCAAAAATTTAAAAACAGGCCTGGGGTCTCAATTAAAAAACTTTGCATGGATCTGATCATGAACACATGCACATGGCACAAAACAGGAAAATCCGTTCATCCATTTTCCATCCCGCTATATCCTAACACAGGGTCACGGGGGTCTGCTGAAGCCAATCCCAGCCAACACAGGGCGCAAAGCAGGAAGAAATCCCGGGCAGGGCACCAGCCCACCGCAGAAACAGTAAAATGCATATGTCAAAAATAAAAAAAATAAATTTAAGAAATCTTTTGTAAACACAATTTACTGTTTAGAAATCACAATCAACTTATAAATATGTCTACATGAAACAGTAAAGTAATTCATAGTTGAAGTCAGACAGAATTTTTCAGTGTTTTAAGATAGATCAGCTTGCAGATTCACCAATACTTTTCAAAGGGAGATTTTGATATTTCAAAACTTTATACGTAAATCAATGAAAATTAAACTGTCTGGACAAAAGTCCTTGAAGAATAAGTATGCCACATTTTAACAAAGTTGGTCCAGTGGGAGCAATAGGTGCTTTTGCCCATTATATGTGAATGCACCTAAAAATGAGTCAGTGACTATTCAAGACCAACACCCTTCTGCTATACACACAAAACTGGCCCCTGCAAGATATTCACCAGGCTCATGTATGTGACAGTATTTAAGCATAAGTATATACTTCCTATGTGTAATACTTTACATTTACTCACATTAAATATCATCTGTCACTGGTAGATTAAGTGCAATTTCATCAAAATTTGCATCATCTCCAAACTTATCTATCTATCTATCTATCTATCTATCTATCTATCTATCTATCTATCTATCTATCTATCTATCTATCTATCTATCTATCTATCTATCTATCTATCTATCTATCTATCTATCTATCTATCTATCTATCTATCGTATCTAAAATGCAAAGCTGACTCACTCACTCACTCATCAACAAAAAACTATTTCATGTTTAGTTAAAAACCTCGAAATTTAGCAGGATGGTACATCTAGGCCAATTTGTATCTGCTAAGAAAGGACATTTCATTCTAGCAATATTTAGGGGACCCCCCCAACCATAAATACTGTAAATCTAAGTATCCCAAAATCACAAAAAGTTTTTGACAGATTTAATGACGTTTTAAAAACATTTAAATTAGACAACACATTTTTCATTTGTCTATGATTGTTTTATTTATCGCATTTTATTAAGATTATGTTACATACATGCTCTGTGATGTGCTAACGTTTTATACAAATGAACATGGAGCAGAAGTTATTGACAAAAGGGTAGACGGATGACTGAATATGGAACTGGACACGAATAAAGATGTGATCACATTGTAAAATGGAAAGAGAAAGTTCGTTGAAGCTCAAGGAAGAAATACTATACTTGAGTGAATGGCATAAATAAATGAAACTAATAAACTTCTATTAATGTTCTGCACTGCTGCCTTATAAGACACTATTGATAGACACCATTCAGTAGTACAGAACATGGAGGCAGTGTTGATAGGGAAGGATGGTGGATGTGAAATTTGAAAATACTGGCATCCAGAAAGGTCAAAAGGTGGTAACCTGCCAGGGAGACTGCAAAAAAAGGGGTGATCAGCTCACTTGCCAAGAAGAAAGAAGTGAAGCTGTGGAGAACAGGCCATTAGAGGATTGTTGTGAGGCTGGATTCTCAGCTTGAGCTTTCTCAAGGAAAAAAGCAAGCTCCAAGGCTAGAATACCGGATCAGACCTGAGGGATTAACGTTCCTTTGCTTCAGGCTCAGAACCACTGAGCAGGATACAGAGACATTTATGGTGTGCTCAGAGCCTGAAACTTCTGAGGTTCTAAGTGGTAACTTTCCTCCCTCTAATGGAAGGTGATAACTTGATGTAAATAGTTCTCAGCCCATTATCATTTTTCCAGTAACTTGATTTATAATTTGGTTTTGGGTCATTGGCTCAAACTTCTATAAATCTTTTTGCTATGATCATTTCCTTTACCTCACTCTGCTAGTTCATTACTATATACTCAAATTTCATATTTTTTCTACTGATTGCCCATTTCAATTGCAAAGGAAACATTTACCTCTAAAATTGTGTTTTGGAAAGACCATCAACAAAGCGAAGTGCCACGGTCGTAATATCGGACCTGTGCTGCTTTTGCCTCTTCCATGTGACTTTTAAGGAGGGGACGAATTTTACTAA
This sequence comes from Erpetoichthys calabaricus, assembly GCF_900747795.2. NCBI lineage: Eukaryota > Metazoa > Chordata > Cladistia > Polypteriformes > Polypteridae > Erpetoichthys > Erpetoichthys calabaricus. Next base: position 335,191,772 of record NC_041394.2, read on the forward strand.
ATCTATCACATAATTGCACAATATATTCCAATATATTTTTAGAGGGAAGAACCTCCTCTTCCCATCCTTCTTTTAAGATATCTAATATGCCCCGGGGTTGTCGCCCATACAATAATTCAGAAGGGAAGAACCCTGTGAAGGCTTGTGGAACTTCCCGATAGGCAAAAAGGATGAGTTTCTTCCATCCTTCCTTTCCATTCCAACCTTACAAAGCATTTGTTTGAGAGTTTGATTGAACCTCTCTACCAAACCGTTGGTTTGAGGATGATATACTGCGGTCTTTAAATGCTTTATTTTACGTAACTTGGCAGTCTCCCTTAGTCCGTCAGGACTTCCTTAGGGATGCCAATTCACACAAAGACCCCTACTAATTCCCGTGCGATGGCTTTAGAAGTGGCTGAACACAACAGAACAGCTTCGGGGTATTTGGTAGCATAATCCACGAGGACTAAAATGTACTTGTGTTCTCGGGCTGAGGGCTCTATGGATCAGACTAAATCAACTCCAATTGTGTGAAAGGGAACATCAATTAGGGGAATAGGAATGAGAGGAGCACGGTCCTTCCTAGGAATCTGTAGCAGTTGACACTCCAGGCAGGAAGCGCAAAAGTGACGAACCTCCTCATTAATTCCCGGCCAATAAAAGTGGAGCTTGATCTGCACCAGGGTTTTCTCGGTGCCCAAATGGCCACCTAGGAGGTGGGCGTGTGCTAACTCACAGATCTGCCACCAGAAGGTCCGCGGGATTAGAAGTAGCCGTCTCTCCTGCAACTTATGCTCGGTTACACGATACAGAAGGTCATTTTCCAACACAAAGTGAGGACCCTGTGGCATCGACTGGTGAGTGTGCTGGCCGTTGACCAGGACCACTGCATTTTTGGCAAACTTAAGGGAGTCGTCATTCCACTGTTCCCTTTAAAAAGAAGCAGGTGCTTCTATAAATTGAAAGTGCAAAAAACTGAGAGGGTCCGGGCCAACCTCAAGGGGCATGGTTTCCTCCCGTTCCGTCTCGGCCCTCGTGGATGACATATCGGGACATGATGGTCTGGGAGTTGCCACATCACTCAAGGAGGCCGCTTCCTCTCTCTCTGCTGGCTGATTACACGGTGTAGAGGCAGCTTGAGATGGCTCATCTTTGTCTATAACTAGGCCTAAGTTAAACCCAGGAGTGGTATGTGTCTCTATGAGCTCTGCCATGTTCTTAAAGTGTTTACCCCAGACCGGCTGGTTGAAGCCACAGGATAGTACTTTCAAGAGCAGGTAGCAAGCCACCTGCTCTATTACTTGGTAGGGCTTGTTCTGTTGTGGCCGTAGCCACTGCCCTACCCTTGCCCATAAGGACCATGCTTGTTGAGGAGTCAGCCGCTCTGGGTCGAACCTCCAGTTCTACTCTACTCACCTGCCAGTCTGGGGCACCCCTAGGTAGAAATTGGGGCTCTGGCTTCACAGGGAGACAGGCACTCTCCTCCGAGAGAGCATAATAAGCCCCTTTTGCATCCCCCCTCCGGAGCAGCCCAACTCCGTGAGCCCCTCCCGCACATTCCCTGGCATGCCTAGGTTGCCTAGTGAAGCGTGCCAGGAGCAGAGCTCGTACCGGGTCTCTCCGAACCACGGGACACCCTCCCCGCCTGAAAACTCGGCACTGGTACGCTCCCTACCTGGGTACATTGCAGGTCCTGTCCCCTTCTGCTCTGGGACCGTTGCATCCTGCCGACTATGCCACTGTCACAAACTCCACAAAGGGCCATAGCAAGGTTTGGGGCAGCCACCCATATAATTGGTTTCCTGGCTGCAAATTGACGTTTTTAAATGATTGCACTGCTGTGCACAAAACCGAGTCCAAAACAGAACTGAGGGAATAGGGAAAAGGTGGAGGCTTTTAAAGGGGAAGACAGGGAGTGAGATCAAAGGGGTCGGGCTCAGGAAGGTCTTCAGCCATACGTTCAAGCCTGGGCGTGACATCACAGGGGGCGGAGCTGGCAAGGTCTCCTTCCATAGGCTCGGTCCCGGAAGTGACGTCAAGAGGGCCAGGTGGAATCTCCCGTGAATGGTCTGCAGACAAGGGAGAAAAAGAGTCAGTGCACTCTGCCACATCCCGATATGACTCGGAACTGCCCTTACTCAAGCCCTTTAGCCGCCTGACATGTGCACGTGTGTGACACATGTTAAACTTACTAGACTATAATTACTAGAATCAGCCCAATCACCTTTTTTTATATAACAGGACAGCATTTGTTAACTTCCTGTCATGGAATTCTCCCCAGTGTGCATTGTACGCATTAAGAATTTATCCATATTACTAACCAAAGGTTGTAAACCGGATGGACGCAGGACGCAGGGTGCATCGAAGCGCACATGCACTGCCGCACTGCAACAAGCCCGCCCATAGCTAACGACACAGCCACAGAAAACACAGAAACAAGAAGGTTGTAAACCGGATGTCACGCGCACTGCCGCACTGCAACGAGCCCGCCACCTGTAAACTAGACTTGCTCTAATCCACTGTGCCAGTAATGTAGATCACATAACGGTCATTCAGTTTGGCACCCGCCCCAGAGTCCAGAGTCAAATGCAGCAGCGTCCCAAAACGCGGTGGCGCCCGCCCCAGAGTCAAACGCAGCGACTTCCCAAAACACGGCGGCTTCCCAGAGTCAGTTGGTGGTGCCCAAATAACACAACATAATGCGCCGTGGCGCCCGCCCCAGAGTCAAACGCAGCGGCTTCCCAAAACGCAGCGGCCTCCCAGAGTCAGTACGTTAGGTTAGGTTAGATTAGGTTTCTTTATTTAGTCATGTTTACACAGGAAAACATGCAATTTGCCTTCTCAGTTGCATCTAATAACAGGTAACAGACAGAATGAAATAAAACAGACAAATAGAAATAAGAAAGCTTAAGGTAAGGCAGTTAGATAAAACATATTTATACCAAAAAATAAATAAATAAATAAATAAAATAAAAAAAATTTAAAAAAAAAGGTAACAGGATATATATCAAAACCTTAAACATTATCTCCGATATTTCTTATTGAAAAGTCGTATGGCACTAGGAAGAAAGGAGATTCTGGAGCGCCCAAAGAACACAATCTGTGAGCTACACTTGCTCTAATCCACTCTCCCAGTAATATAGATCACATAACGGTCACAGACTCTAACCCAGCAGCTTCCCAGACTCAGTGGCTGGCACACGAACACCACAACCTGTAAACTGAACTTGCTGTGCTCCACTCTGCCAGCAGTCGGTGTCAGCAAAGACAATGGAATCACGTCTCCACAAAACGAGACCACTATACTACAGATATGCTTATGTAATTAAATGACATTTCCCCAGACGCACCCACCCTCCATGATATGTCATCCATCCAGATATCGGACGGAACAGAAACTGATTGCCATTCTTGGATTTCCGATTCGCTAGCGAATCGCGGGCTTACTTGTATGTACTAATGAATCTCTGTAAACCATCTTGCATGAATATTATCTGTTCCTTTTGATATATTTTAGCCTATATAATCTAGCAGCACTTCTCCCTCTAAAATCTTTAAATCACTCAGTGTCTACTTAGTAGTCCCTGTTACTGCTTTGAGATGATCCCTTTCCTCACAATGGAAAACCTTGGGGAGAAGATACTTATGTAGTAGAAACAAAGCTAGAGTAACTGGTCACCTTCCCTCTGCAGGATATATTTAACACTTTGTACAGAGACGTCAAAGCATTTATTAAAAGAAATCCATGACAACATATTAAGGGAATATATACTAATAACTGGCATGCTCCTATAGAAAATAACTAATATGCATTATTGCAAAATGAAAAACCTAAAAGAAGCCTTACGAAACAAAGTGAATTTTATATTTTCAGTGACTTTGAACTACTGCCTAATGGTGATATTGATATTCATCCATCCATCCATTATCCAACCCGCTATACCCTAATTACAGGGTCACGGGGGTCTGCTGGAGCCAATCCCAGCCAACACAGGGCGCAAGGGACGAAACAAACCCCAGGCAGGGCACCAACCCACTGCAGGGCACACACACACACACACACACACACACACACACACACACACACACACACACACACACACACACAGAAGCACACAGTAGGAACAATTTAGAATCGCCAATGCTCCTAACCTGGATGTCTTTGGACTGTGGGAGGAAACCGGAGCGCCCGGAGGAAACCCACACAGACACGGGGAAAACATGCAAACTCCACACAGGGAGGACCCGGGAAGGAATCCGGGTCTCCTAACTGCGAGGCAGCAGCGCTACCCACTGCACCACTGTGTCTCCCAATATTGATATTCTATAAGCAAAAATACACAAAGTTTCTTTTTACCTTCACTGGAATTAAGTGACTAGTAAGGTCAGTAGACACATAAAATTCAAAATTATACACAGTACTAAATCCTGCAGGAATTAGTTATACAAAATATTCACTTCTGATTTAAATTTAATTTAAAGTACTTGCTCTTGACTGTCCAGTGTTGTACACTATAATTAAAAATTTAGCACAACTAAATCACAGGCAACTTACTCTAGGTAACAGGCCTTTTGAAATCTCAAGGACGCAGTAGAGATAGAATGCACACTTTAAACTGTGCATGTTGGTGTTCACAGATCTCCACTAGCTTTTTGGCAGTGTTCTCCATTTAATCTCCAACAGGCACACGATCTGAGCTTTACAAATTCCTGTGATTGTGAATCTCATGCCGATGTTTTACTTCCTATAGTGGTGTACAAAGCTTATGAAATGGGAAGAATACTAGAGTCCTCAAATAGAGAAGAATCAGTCCAGTATTTCTACCTGAGAAACATCAATTTTAAAATGCTGATTCTGTACATTCTCACTCAGCTGTCAAGAAGGCAAACAATAACATTTCTGATTGGTTTTAATTTTCAGTTTGTTGCTAGTAGATCCAATAAGGTGGTCGTCTTTGTGCTCTCATTACTAGCTAAATATAAAAAAACCCAATAATGCGTAAGTTTTCTAATATCATAGGCTGTATAATTTGAGAGACTGTAAGGCCATACTCTTACTTCTGTGAACACATTTTCATATGTGCTGTCAATGTTAAGATGTATAATGTGTGTACTTGTATAGGATGTGAGTGGCAGAGATCAGTTAAGGTCATTCTTTCAAGGGATGTATATATAAACACACACTAAGGGGTTACCCCCTGTGCGCTTCTCTTGCCAGCCACTTAGCATCTCTGGCGCCCGCATTGTGAAGCGGGGGCTGACCGCACCCCAAGGAGATGCTGTTGCTCCTCTGAAACCCCCTATTAAACAGTGATACAATGGGAAACAAATACAGTTTTTTTACCTCCTCTTTGCTCAATCAGCTGCTGGATTGCTGCTCCTGCTGCTGCTGCTGCTCCCGTGCTGGGTGATCTGCATCTCGCATGGCACTTCGAACAGCAGCTGTCCTACTCTTTGTCTTTTATTTCCGGCCCCCTTACATGGTTAAATCTCTTGGCACAAAGTCTTGTCTCGCGGGACGAGTTCTTGATATTTTTTAGTTTATAATTTAAAAACGGAATAAGAATCTGAAAATATAACAACAGCACATTAAAGTTTGATAAATTCTGAAAAGCATGATACCAAACATATACATGTAAGTTTTAAAATAAGCCCGATTTAAAGTGTGACAAAAAACATCACATAAAAACATCACATAGAATCATTGCACAAAATTGTTGCACTTTTAGGCTTAGGATTTTATATATAGAGAGTAGATTTTTTTTATCAATTATTTATTGAATTTTTCAGAAGAAAAGTCAGGCATGTAAGCATCAGCCTATGTACACAAGTTGTCAGGTCTTTTATGAAGTGTGAAAGGACAGGCCAGAGTCGAAGTCAAGAAATGATCATATAAAATTAAATCACCAAAGTAATGATAAAAACATACCATAACAATTAATAATATAAAAAAATACCTCAACAAACACCTCACCTGCTTCTATCTAGTTCTGTGTTGCTTCAGAGTGAATCGAGTCACAGTACGTATTCTGATTACTCAGAGATGATGACCAAAATTTCACACTTTTCTGTTACAAATTTGTTATTGTTACTGTAGTTTGCTAAGACACATTTTCCTGTAGGGATAGGCGTGAATTTTCTTGGAAAAGAAAGCTATATTTCTTGCATACCTACAACCTTGTTTTAAAAAACTGCATTACTTTCACACTATTTGAAAAGGATAAACAAACTGCAATGCATAAGAAAGTCTGCCAATTCCTTATTCCAAGGAATACATTAATCCATGCAATATTTAAAGACAATTAACTGTAAACTGTTGGAGGAAAATTCACATCTGAATAAGATTTGTATTTTACTAAGATAAAGCTTGGATTATTTTAGTGTATACACTACAAAAATGTCCTTAGAGGAATCCTCAACTGATAAATGGTATTTTCTTGTTTAATGTTGTATTGGATCACCTAAATGAAATGAGCAAACTAACCTCTCAGGTTTTTTTTAACATAGGATAAGAAAAAAACATCAAAGCCCATTGCATCCTTGTTACCTGTAACCTCTTAGGTGTCTCACTATCTGTACTGCGTTCAGTGTATTTAACCTCAGTGACATCTAATGGTCAGCTGCATCCTCACTGGGACTGTCTTTTACTTTCAGACGTTTACTGCAACCCAGCATCAGCTGCCCCATTCACACACTGACAAGAGAAGCATATACACTGGTACCAAAGCATGCTGACATTATCTTTTGTAGTTTTTCACAGCACAGTTAATACTTCGTACATTGTTATCAGGTGCTAGAGGTTGGATTTCTGAGATTCCCAGATAAGTAAGCAGAAGCATAGAATAGTAAATCAAAAATTCTGAATTTCTGTGTTGTTTTCCACCTTCCCTATGTTGTACTACACTTCTGTTCAAACTGACAAGACCTCAGACTAGAAACAAAAGGTCTCTAACTTGAACTGTTTGAAGTATTTCTTCTGCATTTTCCTTATAAGTTTATAATCCTATGTAGTTTGTAGTGATGGTCTAGAAAAATTGTTCACCTCATGTCTTAATGGTGAATGGAGATAAAAAATTTTATGATAGAATAGGACTCTATTGTGGCCAACATTGGACAACTGCAAAACAACATCAAAGAGATCCATTTTTTTAAAAATGTCGTGATTTTCATTTTGTATAATCCACATGACAAGTCATCCAGTTGCGGGCTCACAATGTCCAAAATGCAATCATTTTTGGCAAAAATATTATTAAATAAATACTTTTGGAAAATAAGAAAAGTGCCCAAAAATGAAACAAATTAACATAGGATTGAGCTTTAAAACTGAATATTCACCTCTCCCCCTCTTTGATTGTTCAAGAGTCCTGACTTCAGTCCAAAATATTATTATCTCCATTCTCGATAAAAACACGAGATTAAGCATTTTTCTCAGACATTACAACAAACCACATGCAGTTAGTAATATGAAAAATATTTTTTGGTGGAGTATTCCCTTAAAGAAAAGATTTCTATACAAAGCTTATTGAAGTGATATACAGTATATTGTACTACAAGACATAATTAAAATATATGAATTCAAATAAAATTTAAAATTTTTTATTTTGTCAGGACTGATATTTCATCCTCTGGTCACAAACTGACCACATTGTAAAGTTACCGTGGATTTTTGGAATTTGGAGACCGGAAGGGGTGGAGTTAGAGGCAGTATAGCGGTAAGCTCAAAATTCTGGGTCCAGGTTGACTTCTTAGTGGCTGGAGGTTGAAAACAGAAATCAGCGAGCAGTGCTGCTACATTTTATCCTGATATTGTTTTTTTCTGAAATACAGAACTGTGCAAAACTTTTAGGCAGGTGTGAAAAAATGCTGTAAACAAAGAATGCTTTCAGAAATGTAAATAATGATTGTTTATTCTTATCAATTTACAAAATGCAAAGTGAGCGAACAAAAGAAAAATCTAAATCAAATCAATATTTGGTGTTACTATCTTTTGCCTTCAAACCAGCATCAATTCATGTAGGTACACTTGCACAAAGTCAGGGATTTTGTAGGATTCTAGTCAGGTGTCTGATCAACAATTCTACCAAACAGGTGCTAATGATCATCAATGTCACACGTAGGTTGAAACACAGTCATTAACTGAAACAGAAACAGCTGTGTAGGAGGCTTAAAACTGGGTGAGGAACAGCCAAACTCTGCTACCAAGGTGAGGTTGTGGAAGACAGTTTCATGTCATGGCAAGATTGAGCACAGCGACAAGACACAATGTAGTTACACTGCATCAGCAAGGTCTCTCCCAGATAAAGATTTCAAAGCAGACTGGGGTTTCAAGATGTGCTGTTCAAGCTCTTTTGAAGAAGCACAAAGAAACGGGCAACGTTGAGGATCGTAGACGCAGTGGTTGGCCAAGAAAACTTAGTGCAGCAGATGAAAGACATATCAAGCTTATTACTCTTCGAAATCGGAAGATGTCCAGCAGTGCCATCAGCTCAGAACTGGCAGAAACCAGTGGGACACAGGTACACCCATCTACTGTCCGGAGAAGTCTGGCCAGAAGTGGTCTTCATGGAAGAGTTGCAGCCAAAAAGCCATACTTCCGACGTGGAAACAAGGCCAAACAACTCAAGTATGCATGAAAACATAGGAACTGGGTGCAGAAAAATGGCAGAAGGTGCTCTGGACTGATGAGTCAAAATTTGAAATATTTGGCTGTAGCAGAAGGCAGTTTGTTCATCAAAGGGCTGGAGAGCAGTACAATAATGAGTGTCTGCAGGCAACAGTGAAGCATGGTGGAGGTTCCTTGAACGTTTGGGGCTGCATTTCTGCAAATGGAGTTGGAGATTTGGTCAGGATTAACGGTGTTCTCAATGCTGAGAAATACAGGCAGATACTTATCCATCATGCAATACCATCAGGGAGGCGTATGATTGGCCCCAAATGTATTCAGCAGCAGGACAATGACCCCAAACATACAGCCAAAGTCATTAAGAACTATCTTCAGCGTAAAGAAGAACAAGAAGTCCTGTAAGTGATGGTATGGCCCCCACAGAGCCCTGATCTCAACATCATCAAGTGTGTCTGGGATTACATGAAGAGACAGAAGGATGTGAGGAAGCCTACATCCACAGAAGATCTGTGGTTAGTTCTCCAAGATGTTTGGAACAACTTACCAGCCGAGTTCCTTCAAAAACTGTGTGCAAGTGTACCTAGAAGAATTGATGCTGTTTTGAAAGCAAAGGGTGGTCACACCAAATATTGATTTGATTTAGATTTCTCTTTTGTTCATTCACGGCATTTTGTTCATTGATGAAAATAAATGATTAACACTTCCATTTTTGAAAGCATTCTTTGTTTACAGCATTTTTTTAACACCTGCCTAAAACTTTTGCACAGTACTGTATATGCTTGTTACTTTCATGCCATTGTCACACATACAACAAAACCTATTGTACAGTGAAGCCTTTCGAAATCATTTGATAGGGTGTGAAATCTAGTGTCCTGATAAATTTTGGGTCACCCATTTAGACAGAAGCATAGTCCACTTAATGTGAAGGTCTTGTGGTACTGCTGAGACTGGATGGGGTAGGGGTAAAAATCCAGTAAGCAAAGGCAATCTGTGGGAAACGAGCAGTCTTAAGGTTGCTCCTTATGCAGTGGTTCTTGTTTTGTGGTTTTGGGAGTTTAGAATTTATACTTGTAGCAGAAGGCAGTTTGTTCATCAAAGGGCTGGAGAGCCGTACAATAATGAGTGTCTGCAGGCAACAGTGAAGCATGGTGGAGGTTCCTTGAACGTTTGGGGCTGCATTTCTGCAAATGGAGTTGGAGATTTGGTCAGGATTAATGGTGTTCTCAATGCTGAGAAATACAGGCAGATATTTATCCATCATGCAATACCATCAGGGAGGCGTATGATTGGCCCCAAATTTATTCTGCAACAGGACAACGACCCCAAACATACAGCCAGTTTTTTATTTGTTTTGTTATTAATATAAACTTGCAGTAACATATGCAAAAATGCAAACAATAAAACTAGAAAGCAAAGCTTCTTCAGAAGTGGTGGTCTTGGGAGTTTTTACTTCAATAAATTCAAGTAATACGGAAATGGTTCTCACCTATAATATAAAGTCTAAAGGATTAAAATTAAAGACTATTATTAGAACTTAAAGCCATGAATGTTGTCATTGGTGTTCTGCATAAAATAATTATGAAAAATGCTTACATACAGTATATCCACATCACCGTCTCCCTAAATCAAGTCAAATTTATTTATATTGAACAAACAACTAAACATTGACCAAAGTTCTATTTAATAACAATTTGACCAAGTAGGAGATTAATAAGCAAGTGTATAACTGTACTATTACAACTTTGTTTAGATGGTCAGCTTGTAGAGACATGCAGCTTAGCACCATCTAATAGGTGTATTTTGTGAGTTTGCTTGATGTCTGTCATGTGACAGATTAGCATTATCCATTTGACTGTGGCCTACAACACTAGTCCATGGCTTAATAAGTCACTGCCAGACTCTAAATATCAGCATATTCTTGACTGGGCTTCTCTTTAGAATGCAGCCTCTGCACCTTAACTGATAATATGATGACCCACCAAGTGACTTCCTAGAGTCATCTTCTCATGATACCAGTTAAACATTTGACTCAAACAAACACCCATAATGCAATGATTGGCAACCTTGATGGGCAACACTTTGCTCCAACAGTGAACCAAAATGGATGGAGTTATGTGTACCCACAAAACCAATGACAAGACTCTATTCCTTTGTTTAAAACCTTTGCATACCACAAATCATTGCTCTCCCAGCAAGCTCACTGCTCTCAACCTTGGTTTACCTTCTGCTCACTGTAATGGAGACCCCTTGTCTATAGGGTGTGGCTGTAACAAAGGATGGAGCAATCTCTTTAACTCTGAAGGGCAATCTGGTGCATTGCTAGAAGGATGGAAGACTTGCCAGTACTGGAGTTAGTCGAGGGGGCTACAAGTGCAAACCTTGATAAGGAAAGCAAATGTATGAGCAAGACAGAAGTAAAAGCCACATGTTTGCCTTACTAACAATGGGAATTGACTGAGGACCATTTGCTCAGCAGGTGTAATTTTTTTAACATCCGAGGATATTGCATGTAAAAACCTCAAAAACAAAGCTTCAATACCACCTGCAAGCACAAGGTGTAAGCAAAGGACGAGGTCCGGAACAAAGAAAGAAAAGTGCACTGAAGATCTTTACACTTGGCAGAGAAAGCCAAAAAGGAAAGGACCAGATATTGGTTACATCAAGCTAAAGATATGTGCTTTAATTCCAAGAACTAATAACTACAAGTTAATATGGTAAAGCCAGTCAATTAATTATTGCATTGGTATCATTGTAACTGAAATGTAATAACCTTTTGCAAGGATATGTCCTTTGCTATTATTAGTTTCTTCCTAAATCCAGTAAAAGAGTTCAGAGCATCTCACACGCACACAGGCATACACAGACACTGTGTAAAAAGGAGGGGTGAGCCAGTGCAGATTAAGTGTGAGTAAATAAATATCACAGAGTAAGAAGTAGAACCTTTATAAGTACAGTAGTTAAAGAACTTATCCATCACATGAATTGAATGTTCAGAAATCCAAAGTTGTGTGCTTTTTTTCTACAGATGAGAAAGAATTTAACTTAACTGTTGTAATTTTATGTTTGCGTTGTTTGCTATTGTCCTTCGAATTGTCATGAGCGTGCACATAGGGGACAACTGAAGGGATCTAGTGTCTGCAATTCTACCATCGCTCCAGGGGCAGGCGCTGTGTCCTAAAGCTTTTCTCTCTTCCTCCCACTGCAGACCAGATGATTGATGGCTAGAACACCTCTGGCGACATTTCCGGTGTCAGATCACCTTGACCCACCTCTTCCTGTCAGAAGGGCCCAAAACCAGAAGCTTCACCATCTTGGGATGCTTCTGTCTGAACTCATGTCTGCAAAGACTTCTCCACAATAATTGCATGCATTTTGCTGATTCTTGAAAAACCATTTATATGGGATGCCCAGGCTGTTACCTCATCTCTTTTCTGATATGATCTCTTTCTCAAACTGTATATATACATTTGCATATATCCATCTTCTGTTATCATTATGTTATATTCTTACTTATTGAAGCTAGTGTGTTTGGGTTATTTGGTTGAAAAATAGAAGCTTTTCTCTCTTCCTCTCACTGCAGACCAGATGATTGATGGCTAGAACACCTCTGGCAACATTTCCGGTGTCAGTTCTCCTTGACCCACCTCTTCCTGTCAGAAGGGTCCAAAACTGGAAGCTTCAACATCTTGGGATGCTTCTGTCTGAACTCATGTCTGCAAAGACTTCTCCACAATAATTGCATGCATTTTGCTGATTCTTGAAAAACCATTTATATGGAATGCCCAGGCTGTTACCTCATCTCTTTTTTGATATGATCTCTTTCTCAAACTGTATATATATATTTGCATATATCCATCTTCTGTTATCATTATGTTATATTCTTACTTATTGAAGCTAGTGTGTTTGGGTTATTTGGTTGAAAAATAATCTCCATTTCCGGATCACAACAGAATATGAAAGTTATTTATTTAGACATTTGCCTATTTGTTCATAAATTGTATAGATCTCTTCAAATTTTCTGTTGTCCAGGCTGGAAGGTGAAACAGAGATCCGTTACATCACTACCTCACCAGCTGCAATCTACAGCCATCTGCCCTTAAATTCAAGCTTGTGATAACATTATCCATTTGTATTACTTTACTTTAAACTTTACCTTTTAGCACAACATCTATAAAAAAAGTAATTATTTTGTTAGTTTTATAATGAGTTTGCTGACCTCAGCTACTAGTAATTTTGGAAGCATTCTGCTTTATTAATAGTGACCAGTTGCAAGACAGTGCAGAGCTGCTACTGAGTATATGTTTTTTACATTAATATCCATCATTTTAGATTTATTGTAGCTAACAAACAGTGTTATCCCATGGTACCCAAACAAGTTATTGTGTATTTTTTATAATATAACAAGATAGAATGAAACATGATGATAAAAGAAAAATACAAACAACTTAGACTAAAGAGAATGAGTACAAAATGCCAACATAAAAGTTTGCAGATAAGTAGAAAATAAAACTAAAAGGGAAGGAATATACCTTTCAACATTAGCTACAAAAATAAAGAGCAAAATGTATTTTAGCAGGGATTTAAAATTATGGGACTGACTTTACTACAAAGGACAAACTGTTAAATGCACAATGACCTTTAAACTTCAAACAAGTGCACAGAACAGACGATAATAATAGGTCAGTAAACTTGAGAAGCCCAGAAAAGGAAACAAACTAGATGAGATGAACAAAGTAAAATGGTGCAGATTTCTGTATAAAGCCCAAATGATATGGCAGACATCGGCCTGTGTGTACCCCCTTACCTCGTCCTACGCTCATTCAGCAGCGACCAATTCTATAATCCACTCCCTGCTTCTGGCATCCATTTTGTCACACTTCTCCGGATATTAAAGGCTAGGGATATAATAGCTTGTGTGGGCTTATTATTTCTATAGTTGTGGCAACAACATTACCAACAACATGTGAAAGTACATGATTAATGGGAAGAAATGTGAAAAACGCTAAAACAAAAAAGCAAACCTTCAAAACTTTCCTTAAACATAAGAAAACGGCCTACATATTTTACACCAACTTATATATTGACTTGTGTTTTGTTCTGGACTGAGTTATTTTCATTGTATATCATAATACAAACCATTTCATCATGACTGGCATTACCATCAGTTCTGAAGGGGCATATTTGTTATGCTAAAATGTCTTGTATCCAAATTATGTGTTATTTCAAGTAAAATGCAAATCTGCTCTGATCATTTCCTATTTTCCTCCAAAACTGAAGTATTTGAATAGTCTGTAAACATTGTACTTCTAAATGAATTCCTAGGAATAGTGCATTTACAGTTACACCCAATTTTTGTTTATTTATTTCCAACAAGGTGTCTGGAACAGGTTTGTGTTACCTGATAAACTTCAGTTTTCTCTCCAGGACATTCACAATTTTTTCTGTAAGTGAACATGACTTGTTAGTCTATTTAAAATAATTCAGCTGTCATCTACTATACGCTGTCAAGGCCAACATTTTAGCATGACAGGGACCCCTCAAGTACACAAACACTGAAAGCCATTAGTGCTACCATCTTCCCAAACTCAGTTTCTATCTATTATGTTCCAGGTGGAGAAATAAATAAAAATCAAATTTATCTCATTTGTCTCGTTTGTCACTTTGAGAAGCGGGTTTATGAAAATAAGCTTATGAAAAAACAGAAGTGAGTTTAGTTGTCATAACTTTGAAAAGATGCCCCCATTTCTCCCTTCTGATTTAGCAGTGACTGCTGCAAGATACAATTTTTGAAAAAGGCCTCTTTAAAAAACAAGGAAGTAGGTGAGTCCCAAGGTGGCAGACTCAAGGAGCACAGTGTTCATGAGATGCCTTGGAATTTTCCACTTTATTGTGATTTTCATATCCATAAGGGGTTATGTTTTCTTTCGTATGTCCTCCTTAGCATTTAATTACTGAGAGTGTTTATTTTTTCACAGGATGTCTGCTGCTGGATGTTTAGTGTTAATAGTCCTTTTAAAGTGTGGTACGTAACAAGGGATATTATTGATATGCCTTGTGTTGTCCTCTTTGCAGAGCACTAAAAATGACTGAATATTTCTTAAAAATCAACAATAATTATTTATCCAGTAAGCAAGCAAAATCTGGGAAAAAGAAAGGTCAAAACAAGTCTACATGAGAATTGTCAAATTATTTTAGAACATTAGAACAATCTCAGCAAGAACAGTCTATTCAGCCCAACAAAGCTTGCCAGTCCTATCCATTTAATTCTTTTAAAAAAACATCAAGTCGATTTTTGAAAGTCCTTGAAATCCTACTGTCTACCACTCTACTTGGTAGTGCATTCCAATAGTCTATGGTTCTCTGTTTAAAAAAAAAAAAAAACTTCGTAATGTTTGTACGCAATTTACCCTTAACAAGTTGCCAACTGTGTTCCTGTGTTCTTGATGAACTCATTTTAAAATAACAGTCTCGATCTACTGGACTAATTCCCTTCATAATTTTAAACATTTCAATCATGTCACTTCTTAATCTTCTTTAGTTTAAACTGTAAAGGCTCAGCTCTTTTAATTTTTCTTCATAATTCATCCGCTGTAGCCCTGCAATCAGCCTAGTCACTCTTTTCTGGACCTTTTCTAGCGCTGCTATGTCCTTTTTGTAGCCTGGTGACCAAAACTGCACGCAGTCCTCCAGATTAGGCCACACCAGTGTGTTATAAAGCTTGATCAGAACCTCCTGTGACTTATACTCCACACATCAAGGTGCTATATAACGACATTCTGTTAGCCTTCTTAAAGGCTTCTGAACACTGTCTGGAAGTTGATCACGTCAAGTCAGCAAGTACTCTCGATTTTCAGATCTCCCACTGTGTATTCATTCATTTACTTCCTAGGAGGCTTTTTAAAATAGTCTGCTTTTTGTGGTATGGGATAAGTCCCTTGTTTCCAGTGAAGGGTACCGCTACAGGATTCAAAGAAACTTTAAACACATGTGCACTTTCAACATTGTGTAAACAGTTTGTGAAAGGTCCTTTTCTGTTCCAGCCTGACTATGCCCCAGTGCACAAAGTTAGGTTCATAAAGATAAGGTTTGATGAGTTTGGTGTGGAATATCTTGAGTGGTCTTCAAAGTGCCCTGAACTGTATACCCTGTAGAAAACCTTTGGAATGAACTGAAATGCCGATTGTGTGACTAGTACTGTAGTCCAATGTCAGTAACTGGCCTCACAAATGCTCTTTTGGGTTAATAGACACAAATTCCCACAGGCACACTCCAAAATTGTGTGGAAAGCCTCCCCAGAAGAGTGGAGGCTATTATAACCCCAAAGTGGAAAATGACAGCATTATTAAGGCCCACAGTTTAGAACAGGATTTTTAACAAGCTCATAAAGGTGGCACAGTCAGGTGTCCAGACTCTTTTGCCATATTGTGTAATTTACTGGTAGCACAGATGCTGCAGAAAATATTACTAGTTCTGGGTTCTCTCAATATTTGCAAATTTATCACACCCCATTAAAAACATATATTTTTTTCCATAATCAGTAAATGGAAGTCTAATAGGCAAAGGTTAGTGGAATGTGTACACCTGAGCTGCATGTTCAAATGATATCAAACAAATGAGCTTCATTCAGAAATGTAGGTTTCATAAAACTTCAATGATTTTTTTAGGATATAAAAATGTCTTGTTCTTGCCTTAACCCTGACGAAATCTTCAAGTGCTGACTCAATGCTGTGCCTTCCAGTCTCTTCTGACCAAATTTTAACATCCCTTTTTAGCTGCTCTTGACATCAGATATTTATATATATATATACATGGCGACACTTGTGAGGTTCTGTACTCAATCATATTATGTTATTTTTAAAATGTTTCCTTTTCTTTTTCATAACCTCTTTAACACTCTACTTCTCTGCTGCGAAGCGCGGGTATTTTGCTAGTACATACATATTCAGGATGGAGAGAAGCAAAGGAACATCCCAGCCAAGTGGGAGAACACTGACACACAGATGTCCCATCCAGCGAGGAAAGTCAGCGGCATAGTCAGATGCTTCTGACATTGTGCTGGATCCTTGTCATTATAAACACTCACATAATTGCATATTCATAGAATTCATGTCAGATATGGGTGACTACCAAAAGAACTGAATGGCTATTAATACTTTCACAGACTCTGGGTTTTTTAAGCATATTGGTCAAGCAGACATCAGCACCTTTTAAAACTACCTGCTTGTGTCCTTCAGCCTAACTCCCTAACTGACTTACAGCTGTCATTTGTCAATCTCCCTACCAGTCTCTCTCTCTCTCTCTCTCTCTCTCTCTCTCTCTCTCTCTCTCACACACACACAGTTGAATTGCTTGGCTTTGTGAAATAAAATTTACAAAATTACATTTGGCACAAACAACCTTCTTGCTACATTAGTGTAACCATTCTGAGTTCTGGTTTAAGAATGTGCCATTCTTGATTTCTATATGACTTATAAATACAGTAATCCCTCCTCCATCGCGGGGGTTGCGTTCCAGAGCCACCCGCGAAATAAGAAAATCCACGAAGTAGAAACCATATGTTTAAATGGTTATTTTTATATTGTCATGCTTGGGTCACAGATTTGCGCAGAAACACAGGAGGTTGTTGAGAGACAGGAACGTTATTCAAACACTGCAAACAAACATTTGTCTCTTTTTCAAAAGTTTAAACTGTGCTCCATGACAAGACAGAGATGACAGTTCTGTCTCACAATTAAAAGAATGCAAACATATCTTCCTCTTCAAAGGAGCAAACAATTCAATAGGGCTGTTTGGCTTGTAAGTATGCGAAGCACCGCGGCACAAAGCTGTTGAAGGCGGCAGCTCACACCCCCTCCGTCAGGAGCAGAGAGAGAGAGAGAGAGAGAGTTAGAGAGAGATAGAGAGAGACAGATAAAAAAATCAATACGTGCCCTTTGAGCTTTTAAGTATGCGAAGCACCGTGCAGCATACTTAAAAGCTGCACACAGAAGGTAGCAACGTGAAGATAATCTTTCAGCATTTTTAGACGAGCGTCCCTATCGTCTAGGTGTGCGAACAGCCCCCCTGCTCACACCCCCTACGTCAGGATCACAGATAGTCAGCGCAAGAGAGAGAGAAAGAAAAGTAAGTTGGGTAGCTTCTCAGCCATCTGCCAATAGCGTCCCTTGTATGAAATCAACTGGGCAAACCAACTGAGGAAGCATGTACCAGAAATTAAAAGACCCATTGTCCTCAGAAACCCGCGAAGCAGCGAAAAATCCGCGATATATATTTAAATATGCTTACATATAAAATCCGCGATGGAGTGAAGCCGCGAAAGGCGAAGCGCGATATAGCGAGGGATTACTGTAATGTGACACAGATTACAAACTACTTATCGAATCCTTCCTGCATTGTTTCAAAAAAGGGGGAAGAAAAGAAGGAATTCAGAACACTTCAAACTAAAAATACAGTAAGAACAAAGTATGAAATGTATGGTTTCTCACACCAGGAAAGAAAAGTGTACCTAACTAACACAAAAGTTAAAGTTACCATAAAATGGATTTCTATGATGTCACTGGTCTAATACACCTAACAGTATAGTTAGAAGATATCATCATTTTCTGGAGAAAACAATATAACAAGACAGACATCAAAATGTTTACAAATGTCTCCAGTACATACTCTGGAAAGCTCAACTTTTTTCACCAATTCTGGTAAAAATTTTTGAACGCTAACAGACTGAACTTATGAAAGAAAATTAGATTTAATCAGTATTAATTAAAAAAACAAAAATATTCTGTTTATTGAGATTATTTTAACATAAAAATACATATATCTGTACTAAAACAAGTCTTGTCATATCAAGTGGTGCTTTTTGTCATACCAACCATACACAGTACTGCACCATACATTGACATGAAGTAATATTCCCCAGATATAAACACAGGAAAAGTGCAAGACAAGTAAAGATCTATACTATACTGTACTATGCCATGCTATACTATACTATACATAGATATATACATAAATAGATAAATAGATGGTAAATTAATAGTGGTAAAATGGAATGACAATAAATGAATAACAAATAATAACTAATAATAGAAACAACAGTAGTAATTAGTGTAAAATATGTACTGCTTAAAAATAAACTACTATAAGCAGATCAGTGGGCAGGTGGGCAGGAAAGAGTTCAGAGTCCTGATAGCCATGGGGTAGAAGCTGTTGCAGAACCTGTCAGAATTGGTTTGGATTCTACGGTACCTTTTTCCAGATGGAAGTGGGACTGTGGGAGGGGTGAGAGTGGTCCTTTATAATCCTGTAGCCTTTATAAACATGTCTTTAATGGAAGGCACAGAGGTCCCAGTGATCTTTTCTGCTTTGTGTACTATCCATTGTAGGACCATGCTGTCAGAGACACTGCAGTTCCCATACTGGATGGTGTTATCTAGCTTGTCAGAACTCTGTTGTTGGTGCCCCTGTAGAATGTGGTGAGAATGGGGGGAGGCAGGATTGCTTTCCTCTGCCACCAAAGGAAGTGAGGTTAATGAAACTGACAGATTATCTTACACATAGGCATGATAATCTCTCAAGACCTGCAGGGACAAAGATAGTTCATCCTTTGTGGTCAAAGAAAGAGATGGATCTTGTTGCAGGGACGCTCCTCTGGCACTGAATCCGGGGGAACAGCCTTGGGAAGCCACTTACTCCCCATGAACACTTGGTGGCAATCCTCCTGGGTTGCATCGGAGCCACAATCGTGGAGCACCGGGGCTCATCCCTGTTGGGCTCCGTGGCCAACTCCAGGGGAGATGCACTGCTTCCTGAGCCCATCTGGGCTGTGTTGCAGCCACACCCGGAAGTGCAGCCTAGTCTAGGTCAATTAGTACCTGAAGCACTTCCAAGTGGACTATAAGAGGAGCCAACACCCACCACTCAAGGCCAGAGTCGGGAGGAGGAGGACGAAGTTGCCTGAGAGGAGTGGAGGACGAAAGATTAGTTGTTTTATTTTTCTTTTGCTTTTGTGTGTTTGTGGGACGTTTCCCACGGGTGAAGAGAATATAAAAGGGTTTTCTTTGATTTTTACACATGCCTCCATTGTCAGTCAGTGTTGGGTCTGGGCGCCTATATAGCACCTTTCACAAACTCATCTAATATAATGATAGGAGGCGTCACCATTGTGATGTTGTAATAACCAGCTCTGAATGCCATGGCCCACAGTCTGCAAAAAGCTTGGATTAGACTAAATCAACACCATAAAACAACCCTCCCAATATCATTCCCCCAATCAAACGATCAAAGACAGAAATTAACAAAATATATAGGTGAAAGGTGAATATATTATAAAGAAAAGTAAATATAAACATAAATAATTAAAGGTGGGCAAAAATATACAGTACATTAATTAATAAGTAAAATAAAACAGACATTTATATACATTAGAAAACTACCCTCCCTTGTTTCTTTAGCCAATACGCACTATATATTATACATATATATCCCACCAAATATATATTACACACAATACAAGCGAAAAATACTACATACCAACATACACAAAGTTCAGATTGGAGCAGTAACAGAAGATAGTGGGCAATGATGAAGCCATCTTTAATCCTTGAAGCAAAATGAATACATGTAGAATGATGGAAATGCTATCCCAAAGAAAATGGACCAGAAAAATTGCTAAACAATCTCACCATTCTGAGTCCCAGAGGATGTGAAGTAATCTCCACATAGAAGGCAGAGAAAATGAAGATGACTAGAATATGAAGGATGAGATCAAGATGGAGAGAGAGATAAAAGACCTCTAAAGTCCTCCATGTAAAGAAATAACCTGGAAATATTTAACAGAAACAGGAAGTTCCACCTCAAAGGATCAGCATCTGTCAATCAAGTGTCTTCCACATTCTCTTCTCATGGGTGGACAACTAACAGAAACAATTAAACAGACCAAACAAATAAGAAAGGTCACTTAGCTCCACTACAACATGGTAGGATGTGGAATACAGAAGGAGAATTCAGGTGGCATGTGCTTAGAGACTGTGCTGACCAATGGGCTGTTGTCTTCACAGACATCTTCAACATCTCTCTGAGCTAGGCTATGGTCCCCATGCGCTTCAAAACGACCACTATTATTCCAGTGCCGAAGAAGTCAATGCTGCTTTGAGAGGTTGGTCAAAAGACACATCAACTCCAACCTCCCTACCTCTCTGGACCCAATCCAGTTCAAACCTCTCCACTGATGACGCCTTTTCCTATATTTTGCATGCTGTGCTGTCTCACCTGAACACCATGACATATTTTGCATATATCAAAATGCTGTTTATTGATTTCAGCTCAGTGTTCAATACAATCATTCCCCAGCAGTTGCTAAGGAAACTCTCTCTGCTGGGCTTTGACACTCCAATGTGTAACTAGATTCTAGCTTTTTTGATGCAGAGGCCACAGTCAGTGCACATTGGCAGCAGAACATCTAACACCATCAGGCTGAGCACAAGCAACTCCCAATGCTGTGTGATGAACCCATTATTGTTCACACTGCTCACGCACGACTGCACCACCAAATCTGAGTGCAATGTCCTTGTTGAGTTTGCAGCTGATACAACCATAGTGGGCCTCATCAACAATGATGATGACACATCCTACAGAGAGGAGGTTGAACATCTGGTAAGGTGGCATAGTGAAAATAATCTGTCTCTAAATGTCAATAAGACAAAAGAGTTGCTTTTTGATTTCAGGAGAACATCAGCTAACTATTCCCTACTGCTAATCAATGGCTCTGCTGTGGAGAGAGTCAGTACCAACAACTTTCTTGGTGTGTATATTTCAGATGACCTCTCTTGGACAATCAATAACAACTCTGTTGTCAAGAAGGCACAAAAACACAATTTGTTTTATGCAGATACTGAAGTGAATCAACTTGCCACAACCCATTCTTACCACCTTTTACAGAGGAACTGTGGAGAGCGTCCAGACAACCTGTATCACTGTGTGGTTTGGGAATAGCAAATCCCATGAATGCAAGATTCTGCAGCATGTAGTGAGGACAACTGAGAGGATCATAGGGGTCTCCCTCTCCTCGATCCAGGACATTTTTCAGACACACTGTCTGCATAAAGCCTATGCCACTGTGGAAGATGTCTCTCATCTATCACACATACTGTTTGACCTCCTGCCTTCAGGTAGAAGATACCTCAACATTAGGTCCAGCACAGCCAGGTCCTATAACATCTTCTTTCCCCAAGACTACTAAACTCCCATATGTCACACTGCTGGTCAGAAGCAGCAGCAGAGTGGATATGTAGGAGTATCAGAGAGTTGGGGGACAGAGCAATGTCTGCACAGCCTGAGTATTTATGTCAGTATACTGAACTAAGTTACCTACAAATTAATAGTGAATGTTAAGTGTTCATGCACTGAGGAGGGCTCAATAATGATTGGTGACTGACTGTTCACGCTGCTCACCCATGACTGCACCACCAAGTCTGAGTGCAATGTCTTGCATTGGGCAAAAGTCCAGGACTTTTTGATCCCAGTCTGGATAAACAAAACACACATTTTCTCTTCCAGTGAAGCAAGCAGGGCACACAATCACCTTTGTTTTCTTAAAGCATCCATCCTGTTTGCAAACATTAATGAGGGAGTCACCATTTTCAAATGTATTCTAAATGTATTCTTGACATATTCAAATAAACCCCCACTTCTTCTGTTGTTACTGCTTTGCTAGTGGGCATGCCCAGAAACACTGTAGAGGATTTAAAAAGCTTTTAAAAAGTGTCTCCAGACCAATTCAATCAAGTGGATCACACTTTGATAAGTTTTTTTTTTTTTAACTGAAATTATTTTTAACTGAAACTCCTGTGTGCCTCCTGGCTGGCTGAGGTGATAGTTTTAGCAAGCTGGAGAGGTGCTATGTATTCACCAAGAGGTTTTGCCTTCCCAATTAAGTCTCAGTTGTATAAGCTTCCTTGGGACTGACACTTGATCTTTATTTGTATAATTCTAAAGAAAAAAAGTTTCCACAATTTTATTTCAGGAGAGATTTGCTTTGCTCAATATGGTTCTGCTATTAATGTGCATTGGCACACATGGCACACCATCTCAACTGCAGCAAAGCAATGGTCGATGTGTAATGATTTTCTGATGTCATATTATATTTCAAGATGAAGTGGTAAATTAGCTTAAAAATCTGTCCTCAAATTGCAATTTTTATGAACAAAAATTAAAGGTTTTTCATTTTTTCAGAACAAAAATAACTAATTTTGTTCAGGCAAACAGCATTGTAAATGTAGCTTTAAATATGTGAGAGTTATTATTCAACTGTTGATACCAACTGTATGTAAGAATTTCCAAAAACCTGCCGGCCATTTATATTTGTTGTTTCTGCATGAGACTTAAAAGTTCTGAACTTTCTTATTTTTCATAATTTGTGTGCTGTTGAATCTCTGAACTACACATATCACATTGATCTGTTCCATTTTCATCATGGCATGTGTTTACATTTTATTAATTTAAATTATTCCTTGTGAACATTCTGCCCAGAAGGATGTGAAAGTGAGGCCTTCAGCAGCAGTTGAGGGGATGGGGAGCGCTGGGTAGTAGTACTGATCACTCAGCACTGTGAGCCCCACTGAGTTCTGTGTGGGGACTTGGATGCCACCAGCGGCTCAGCAAGTGAGGCAGGAGGAGGTGATGTAGACATAAAATAACCCTCATGTTCTTCTAAAACAGAGAATCTGTTTCCCAGTTGAATACTGTAAGGTCTGGTCAGAAAATGAGGATGACAGTCAGAGCATCTACCATCCCGGTTTCCTCTGCGGGCAGTTGTCCATGTCTCTGGAAAAACTGGGGTGGAAGAACTTACCAGCTTCAGTTGTGCCCTCACTTGAAGCCAAGGAGTAGAAGCATTGTCAGACTCCAGGGTAGTGGTGTCCAAGGCAGCTATGGGGACAGAGGCATTACCAGTAGCATTAGCCACAGCCATCAAAAAATCAAGTAGAGCTTTTTCCTCTATGATCTGATGCAGCAGAGTTATCATCATTTCTAGCTCAACAATTTTTCCCAACAAACGGGCACAGCTTCTGCAGCCAGTTGGGGAGCCGAGTGGAGACATGTAAGTTCTTGGTTATATAAAATTAGTGATCTTTTTGTAGTGAGATAGTGCCGCAAACTGAAGAAAGATAGTTGATAAGCTACCTAGCAATGCTCTGCTTCTGAGTGTTTGGTCGATTTGGTTGACTAAGTGAAATGGAGACATCACATTGGCCTAGTGTGTGTTTTTGTGTGAGCTTGGATCCATTCTTGGAAAATAAAACATCTATCCATCCATCTATCCATCCATTCATTATCCAACCCACTAAATCCTAACTACAGGATCACGGGGGTCTGCTGGAACCAATCCCAGCCAACACAGATGTCTGTGCTTCTCACCCTATCACTAAGGGCAGCGCAACCACACTGCACAGAAAGCTCATTTAGACTGCTTGTATCCGCGATCTCGTCATTTTGGTCATTACCCAAGTCTTATTACCATAGGTGAGGGTAGGGATGTAAATCAACTGGTAAATCAAGAGCTTTGCCTTCTGATCAGTGTAGCAACTGCATAACTGCACTCACCACCTCACTATCCTTTTACCTCACTCATGAAAAAGACCCTGGAATACTAAAACTCCTCCACTTGAGGCAGTAATTTAAGGCCACCTTTTTCCTACTAAGGACCACAGCCTGAGATTTGAAGGTGCTGATCCTCTTCCCTGCCACTTCACACTCAGTCACAAAATGTTTCAGCTCTTGCTGGACTTTATAGCCGGATGAATAAGTGGGGCAACCTGCCAATCACTGTCAGGAACTGCCTTTCCTCCTTTAAATCCAGATAGTTCCCCACAGTTTCTGAAGGTTCATTTTAAGTGCGCTAGGCAGATGGTGAGTGTTTATAGTCATTTTGCTGTACTTTTTGCTTTTGTGACTTACATGATTTTTTGACGTTCTGCTCTGCTCCTTTTAATTACATCTTTGTATTCTGTATTGGAAATTTGTTTGCTTGGATTGCCTTGTGTTCCAGGCAATTCGTTTCTGCCTGTTGTGCTCTTTGGAGTTTTCATAAATCTGTGTTTGCCCTTATTCTAGCTAGGGTTTGGCACTATATCCCCCTCTTGTGGGCATTTTTAGAAGTGTTTTTGGAACTTTTGGGAGTTACATGCTTTGTTTCAGATCATAAAATACAGATGATCAGATCACAATAATTTTTTGCCAGTACTTAATATATAGAAATTTAATGTGATAGCTTTGGAGCTGCTTATAACATAAAATATCACAGGCAAATAACATAAGTTAAATAACATACATTATTAATAGAGCAACTATAAAGGAGATGTGCAAATAATTATGTGCAAGTGAAGGCGTGACTCTAATGTGCATATACACATGCATATTTATATACTGTTCATATACACTTTCATACAGGAAATTACTGATTTGCGAGGGCAACAGCTCTGTGAAAGAAACTGTTTAGGTGCCTATTAGTTTTAGTTTTAATTGACCTAAAGTGTTTACTGGAGGGAGTTTTTGGAACAAATGAGGACTTAGTGAAATGAGTCTACTAGATATGTTCAGATTTTCAACAAATAGAAGAAAACCGCCAATCATTTTCTCAGCAGACCCCACAACATGGTCTAATTTATTTTTGGAATGGACCACTGCTGAATCAAACCAGAAAACAAAGGAGAATGTGATCAATTATGTTTTTGTAAAATTGTACAAGGAATTGCCTGGGAAATATTCAATTTCATTAGTTGTCACAAAAAGTACAACTGCTGCCGAGCTTCTTAGTGATGGAAATTGTGTTAATGGTCCCAGGTGAGAGTGTGTGTGATAGTTGTACCCAAATATCTGAAGGATTTCACTATAAAAACTGTACAATCATTAATTTCCAGTGGGACAAGTTGTAACTGCTGTTTGCGAAAGTCAATGACCATTTCCACTGTCTTGGTGGTATTTAGTAGCAGGTTATTTGTAGCACACCAGGATACAAGGTGTCTTTCTGTAAGCTGTTACATTACCATTAGTAATAAGTCTAGTGATGGTGGTGTCATCAGCTAACTTAATGATTTTTAATGAAGGGTCAGAAATCCTACAGTCATTGGTGTACAAGGAATAGAGCAGGGGGCAAAGTATACAGCCTTGAGGGGCACCTGTGCTAATATCAAGACAGTCTGAGAGTTAGAAGATCATCCAAACATACTCTTTCTGGTTTGTCAGAAAACTATAAATCCATTTACAGTTGGAGGCATTCAGTTCAGTCTGTAGAAGTTTACTTAACAACAGTTCAGGGGCTTTTGGTCACAGCCTGTACATAATCCCGCCATGATTAATCATTTGTCCTTTTTCTGAACTCACTTATTTTTAAAACAAAGTAATAGGACTTCCCATGCGCTCACCGCCTATGGACAGGGCCAAGGAGGTTGGGTGCTGTGTGAGTTGGGTGGTGACCGAAGGCGGGAACCTTGGCAGTCCGATCCTCAGCTACAGAAGCTGGCTCTTGGGACGTGGAAAGTCACCTCTCTGAAGGGGAAGGAGCCTGAGCTAGTGCGCGAGGTCATTAGATTCCGGCTAGATATAGTTGGGCTCACCTCAACGCACAGCTTGGACTCTGGAACCAATCTCCTTGAGAGGGGCTGGACTCTCTACCACTCTTTTGTTGCCCCCAGTGAGAGGCCCCAAGCGGGTGTGGGCATACTTATTGCCCCCCGACTTGGAGCCTGTACATTGGGGTTTACCCCGGTGGACGAGAGGGTAGCCTCCCTCTGCCTTCGGGTGGGGGGACAGGCCCTAACTGTTGTTTGTGCGTATGCACCGAACAGCAGTTCGGAATACCCACCCTTTTTGGAGTCCCTGGAGGAGGTACTAGAGGGCATACCTTCTGGGGACTCCCTCGTACTGCTGGGAGGCTTCAACGCTCACGTGGGCAATGACAGTGAGACCTGGAAGGGCGTGATTGGGAGGAATGGCCCCCCAATCTGAACCTGAGCAATGTTTTGTTATTGAGGCAAAGCTCTCAATTTACCAGTCGATCTACGCTCCTACTCTCACCTATGGTCATGAGCTATGGGTAGTGACCGAAAGAACGAGATCGCGGATACAAGTGACTGAAATGAGTTTCAAGTCCCGACTTATCCGCGGGAGAACTTATCTGCGAGTACAGTTAGCTCTATAAATATTTGGACAGAGACAACTTTTTGTAATTTTGGTTCTGTACATTACCACAATAAATTTTAAATGAAACAACTCAGATGCAGTTGAAGTGCAGACTTTCAGCTTTAATTCAGTGGGGTGAACAAAACGATTGCATAAAATGTGAGGCAACTAAAGCATTTTTTTAACACAATCCCTTCATTTCAGGGGCTCTAAAGTTATTGGACAAATTAAATAACTAGAAATAAAATGTTCATTTCTAATACTTGGTTGAAAACCCTTTGCTGGTAATGACAGCCTGAAGTGTTGAACTCATGGACATCACCAGATGTTGGGTTTCCTCCTTTTTAATGCTCTGCCAGGCCTTT
The DNA here is from genome assembly GCF_900747795.2 of Erpetoichthys calabaricus. Taxonomy (NCBI): domain Eukaryota; kingdom Metazoa; phylum Chordata; class Cladistia; order Polypteriformes; family Polypteridae; genus Erpetoichthys; species Erpetoichthys calabaricus. Next base: position 335,218,919 of record NC_041394.2, read on the forward strand.
ACTGCAGCAGCTTTCAGTTGCTGTTTGTTTGTGGGCCTTTCTGTGCGAAGTTTAGTCTTCAACAAGTAAAATGCCTGCTCAATTGGGTTAAGATCAGGTGACTGACTTGGCCATTCAAGAATTTTCCACTTCTTTACTTTAATAAACTCCTGGGTTGCTTTGGCTGTGTGTTTTGGGTCATTATCCATCTGTATCATGAAACACCGCTCAATCAATTTGACTGCATTTAGCTGGATTTGAGCAGACAGTATGTCTCTGAACACCTCAGAATTCATTCGGCTGCTTCTGTCCTGTGTCACATCATCAATAAACACTAGTGTCCCAGTGCCACTGGCAGCCATGCACGCCCAAGCTATCACACTGCCTCCACCGTGTTTTACAGATGATGTGGTATGCTTTGGATAATGAGCTGTTCCATGCCTTCTCCATACTTTTTCTTGCCATCATTCTGGTAGAGGTTGATCTTGGTTTCATCTGTCCAAAGAATGTTTTTCCAGAACTGTGCTGGCTTTTTTAGATGTTCTTTAGCAAAGTCCAATCTAGCCTTTCAATTCTTCAGACTTATGAGTGGCTTGCACCTTGCATTGCACCCTCTGTATTTACTTTCATGCAGTCTTCTCTTTATGGTAGACTTGGATATCGATACACCTACCCCCTGGAGAGTGTTGTTCACTTGGATGGCTGTTGTGAAGGGGTTTCTCTTCACCATGGAAATGATTCTGTGATCATCCACCACTGTTGTCTTCCGGGGACGTCCAGGTCTTTTTGCGTTGATGAGTTCACCAGTGCTTGCTTTCTTTCTCAGGATGTACCAAACTGTAGATTTTGCCACTCGTAATATTGTAGCAATTTCTCGGATGGATTTTTTCTGTTTTCGCAGCTTAAGGATGGCTTCTTTCACCTGCATGGAGAGCTCCTTTAACCGCATGTTGTCTGTTCACAGCAAAATCTTCCACATGCAAGCACCACACCTCAAATCAACTCCAGGCCTTTTATCTGCTTAATTGATAATGACATAATGACGGACTTGCCCACACCTGCCAATGAAATAGCCTTTGAGTCAATTGTCCAATTACTTTTGAGCCCCTGAAGTGAAGGGATTGTGTTAAAAAAATGCTTTAGTTGCCTCACATTTTTATGCAATTGTTTTGTTCACCCCACTGAATTAAAGCTCAAAGTCTGCACTTCAACTGCATCTGAGTTGTTTCATTTAAAATTCATTGTGGTAATGTACAGAACCAAAATTAGAAAAAAGTTGTCTCTGTCCAAATATTTATGGACCTAACTGTATATATGGTGAGTGCTTTGAGGGTATCAAAGTGAGTTGCATAAAAAATTAAGTGAGTTTGGGGTAGCACATTCGTTAAAGACATTCCCTAGTTGTAAAGATTCAGACTCCTACAGTTTTATTTGTCAGTGGAACTTTTAGAAGGCCAGCATCTTGTTATGATAGTTATACTAGCTATTTTAAAATGGGTTAAAATCATTGACCATTTTATTTTATTAAGAGATATATATTTTTTAAATCTGCTCTAATCTTACATTGCAAATAAAGGCACTGTTTAAGTTTTCTTGGTGGTCAACACCTTAGCCATCTCTTGGAGTGCTGTGTTTTAGGACATTGGAGGTGGGTGGGGGCAGCTATCATATCATTTTCTTTATGTCTCATTTTGCTTTTTTTATTTTTGGTAATTAGTTTGTTTGAAAGGGATACAGTTATAAAAATAGTGTCAACATTAATACAGCATTTCTCCTTTTGCCTGTAAAAGGCACAATGAGTAGCAGCATCATTGTGTCAGCCTGTCCCCTAGTGGGAATAATGTTTAGCATGTACACTGTTGCTGCTTACTGTACATCAGTGGATATCCAAGATTTGATGCAAAACCCATTGAGTTTGTTTGACACTGAGTGAAAGAGAATTAACATTTTATGTGGAATAAATGCTCATCAGCAGTTTGGTTCTGTCCTGGAGTATAATATAGTACTGCAAAGAGGTTTGTCATGTATCTTACTCTATATAGCAACAAATCTGTCAGGATACAGATGCTGAAACTCCCTTTAACCAAACTGCAGACTTTTCATGATTTTGAAGTAGTGATTACATGGCATTGCCCAAACTACTTTTGACCAGTAACTTTCCATTTCCGTATGCCACCAGTCTCAAATTAATCACATCTCATGGTGTATCGGTCCTGCTGGCTTTAGTAGGTATGTATCATCATCTTTATGTTGAACAAGCAAAAATAACGAACTGTTTTTTCTTGCATTTGCATATCGCAATAATAACCAGTTAATATACTCATTTTTTTTTTTTTTTTTTGCAATTTTGGAGTTTTTGGAACTTTAGATCACATTTACAATGGTCATTTTTTATTTTAAACTTTATCTGAAAAGTTGATTCTGACCAAAACTTTGTTTAAACTATTTAAATGATGGCTTTGGAATTGCCACACAACCTTGATTGTTGTATTAATGATGTTGCAGGGATAATGCTATAAACATTTAATGGTTTCAGCATTTATTTTCTCTTGGTGGATAAAAATGAATGTTTGGTTTAATGTAGCTGGTTTATTTGCTATTTGGCCCCAATGCCAGGTGCATTTTTTTGCTTACTGTCTCTTGCTAACATCTTTGACTATGTGTTTCCAGTGCCATCTACTGGTCATTTCATACATATAATCCTGGGACAATCTGTTTGTTTCATAACACATACATTGTCTGTTCAGCGAAAATGTTGTGAGCCATCTACCCTTCACCACTGTGCTGTTTGTCCCTGGCTTCCTCCGTCCACCTTGGTGTCATCTTGCAATTTCTTCTTTCTCCATTTGCAAATGGATGCTTGCTGTGCACTCTTTACTTCAAGTCAAGAACAGTGATGGGGTGGGATGCTTGGTGTTGATCAGATAAGTAATTTACAGTTTCATTCTACTCTGTATGCATAACATGACAATAAATCTGAACAAAACTTCACGCACTACATTGTATTTTTTGTGAAATCATTTATTCTAGTCCATAATATGATGGGGCAGTTCTGAGTGTAGGAGTTGATGCTAAAATATGGTTGCAATTCTTTGTTAGAATAACTCTGATTTTTAATCATCTTTAAAATATATCAGTAATTCCTTTTTGGCCAACAGAATTTAATTGTGTTGCTCGTGGCAGTAATATTTGGTCGTTTATGTAAAAATTGCAGTAAATTGCACAATGTAGCACATACAATACTTTGCATCAGTGGATATACAACATTTATATATATATATATATATATATATATATATATATATATATATATATATATATATATATATATATATATATATAAATATATACTAATAAAAGGCAAAACCCTCACTGACTGACTCACTGACTGACTGACTGATTGACTGACTGACTGACTGACTCACTCATCACTAATTGTCCAACTTCCCATGTAGGTGGAAGGCTGAAATTTTGCAGGCTTACTTACAAAAGTTAGGCAGGTTTCATTTCGAAATTCAATGCGTAATGGTCATAACTGGAACCTCTTTTTTGACAATATACTGTAATGGACGGCAGCTCGATGGCCGTGGGAGGCGGAGTTGAGTGTCACGTCATCACGCCTCCCACGTAATCACGTGAAAAGACTGTGAACGCAGTAGGGAGAAATGAAGGAAGAGCCGCAAACAGCGAAGAACAAAAAATTCATTAAACAATTGAGAAGGGAGCAAAACAATAAGAAGCGAGCGAGTGAAGCATACAAGCATCTTCATAAGGGAAACAAAGCACGGTGTAAAACGTAAGTTTAAATTAAGTTTGTTGAAACGCTCCCGTTGCGGATTGCAATAACATATTAGCGAGATAAAAGAACGCAGTAGGGAGAAATGAAGGAAGAGCCGCAAACAGCGAAGAACAAAAAATTCATTAAACAATTGAGAAGGGAGCGAAACAATAAGAAGCGAGCAAGTGAAGCATACAAGCATGTTCATAAGGGAAACAAAGCATGGTGTAAAACGTAAGTTTAAATTAAGTTTATAGAAACGCTCCCGCTGCGGATTGCAATAACATATTCGCGAGATAAAAGTTTAATGAGAAGACACGAGGTATAAACGAACCACACGCCGTAGCGCAACGTTAGGGGCATCAGTTTCAACCATTCTATGATCTGCTTCTCGCAACTGAAAGACGTCACATGGCGGATGTTAGCCGACTTGCTGACCGCAACGTTAGGGGCTTCAACTCTGGCGCTGACGATAGAGATTCGATTCCCGAGAGGGGATGCAGTGAGTGTGTATGCCTGATGAGCCCAGAAATAGGGAGAAACACGTGTCGCATACTCTTTGCATTATTTGAAAGTAAACTATTAAAACCATTCTATGATCAGCTTCTGGGAACAGAAAGAGGGCACGTGGCGGATGTAAGGCGACTTCCTGACCAACCACAAGCGTAACCTGGCAGGTAACCACCCATACAGTCAGATTGTGATTCAGAAAACGAATGCCATGAATGTAATTACCACGATCTACATACTGTCAAATAAACGAAACACACGCCGTAGCGCGACAGCTGTGAAAAGCGAGGTTCACAGAAAAACAGATCCTTAACAAATTGTTATTGGTATATTTTCGATCCGTTTAAAAAGGTTTTCTTTTCTTCTTAAAAAATTAAAAGCAGTACTTCGCCGCAGCGAAGCGTGAGAATTTGGCTATATATATCTGCTTCTCGCAATTAAAAGAGGGCACGTGGCGGATTTTAGACGACTTCATGACCAAACATAAGTCTTACCTGCCAGGTAGAGTTACCACTTTTAATACAAAAAAATAAGGGACGCATACTGCAGCGGGTGGCACATCCCAGTGCCAACACTTTGCAGACTCTACTTAAAAGACCCGCCCTCCTCACTGGACAGTTAAAAAGACCAATCAAACTAACGATGACATCAAGTATTACCCAATGAAAAGTAGGAAAGGAGGCATCT